>NC_042529.1:17971908-17971980 GCF_900963305.1 Echeneis naucrates | reverse complement strand
AAGGTTAGGGTTAGGATTGGGAAAAGGAAGGGGGTTAAGGTTAGGATTGGGGAGAGGGGTAAGGTTAAGGTT
>NC_042529.1:16762250-16770953 GCF_900963305.1 Echeneis naucrates | reverse complement strand
CCACAAGCAATTCACCATGTAGAGTGAGTTTTTCACATGTCAGAAAAATATCATCCCCTTGCTGAAATCTCTTCAAAAGTTACTAAAAACATGCTTTTCAGTGGCTGTGCTGCTGGAAAATGCTTAATTTATAAGTTTTCACAGCAGTCCACAAGCAATTCACCATGTAGAGTGAGTTTTTCAAGTGTCAGAAAAATATCATCCCCTTGCTGAAATCTCTTCACAAACTACTAAATACATGATTTCTGTGGTTGTTCTGCTGGAAAATGCTTAATTTACTAGTTTTCACAGCAGTCCACAAGCAATTCACCATGTAGAGTGAGTTTTTCACGTCAGACAAATATCATCCCCTTGCTGAAATCTCTTCAAAAGTTACTAAAAACATGCTTTTCAGTGGCTGTGCTGCTGGAAAATGCTTAATTTACTAGTTTTCACAGCAGTCCACAAGCAATTCACCATGTAGAGTGAGTTTTTCAAGTGTCAGAAAAATATCATCCCCTTGCTGAAATCTCTTCACAAACTACTAAATACATGATTTCTGTGGTTGTTCTGCTGGAAAATGCTTAATTTACTAGTTTTCACAGCAGTCCACAAGCAATTCACCATGTAGAGTGAGTTTTTCACGTCAGACAAATATCATCCCCTTGCTGAAATCTCTTCAAAAGTTACTAAAAACATGCTTTTCAGTGGCTGTGCTGCTGGAAAATGCTTAATTTACTAGTTTTCACAGCAGTCCACAAGCAATTCACCATGTAGAGTGAGTTTTTCAAGTGTCAGAAAAATATCATCCCTTGCTGAAATCTCTTCACAAACTACTAAATACATGATTTCTGTGGTTGTTCTGCTGGAAAATGCTTAATTTACTAGTTTTCACAACAGTCCACAAGCAATTCACCATGTAGAGTGAGTTTTTCAAGTATCAGAAAAATATCATCCCTTGCTGAAATCTCTTCACAAACTACTAAATACATGATTTCTGTTGTTGGTCAGCTGGAAAATATTAAATTTACTAGTTTTCAAAGCAGTCCACAAGCAATTCACCATGTAGAGTGAGTTTTTCACATGTCAGAAAAATATCATCCCCTTGCTGAAATCTCTTCACAAACTACTAAATACATGGTTTCTGTGGTTGTTCTGCTGGAAAATGCTTAATTTATTAGTTTTCACAGCAGTCCACAAGCAATTCACCATGTACAGTGAGTTTTAAACATTTCAGAAAAATATCATCCCCTTGCTGAAATCTCTTCGCAAACCAACAAATACATGATTTCTGTTGTTGGTCAGCTGGAAAATATTAAATTTACTTGTTTTCATAGCAGTCCACAAGCAATTCACCATGTAGAGTGAAGTTTTCACATTTCAAGAAAATGCAACTCAGTTGCTGAAATCTCTTCACAAACTACAAAATACATGATTTCTGTGGTTGTTCGACTGGAAAATGCTTAATTTACCAGTTTTCACAGCAGTCCACAAGCATTTCACCATGTAGAGTGAAGTTTTCACATTTCAAGAAAAATGCAACTCAGTTGCTGAAATCTCTTCACAAACTACTAAATACATGATTTCTGTGGTTGTTCTGCTGGAAAATGCTTAATTTACTAGTTTTCACAACAGTCCACAAGCAATTCACCATGTAGAGTGAGTTTTTCACGTCAGACAAATATCATCCCCTTCCTGAAATCTCTTTAAAAGTTACTAAAAACATGCTTTTCAGTGGCTGTGCTGCTGGAAAATGCTTAATTTACTAGTTTTCACAACAGTCCACAAGCAATTCACCATGTAGAGTGAGTTTTTCACGTCAGACAAATGTCATCCCCTTCCTGAAATCTCTTCAAAAGTTACTAAAAACATGCTTTTCAGTGGCTGTGCTGCTGGAAAATGCTTAATTTACTAGTTTTCACAGCAGTCCACAAGCAATTCACCATGTAGAGTGAGTTTTTCAAGTGTCAGAAAAATATCATCCCTTGCTGAAATCTCTTCACAAACTACTAAATACATGATTTCTGTGGTTGTTCTGCTGGAAAATGCTTAATTTACTAGTTTTCACAGCAGTCCACAAGCAATTCACCATGTAGAGTGAGTTTTTCACGTCAGACAAATGTCATCCCCTTGCTGAAATCTCTTCAAAAGTTACTAAAAACATGCTTTTCAGTGGCTGTGCTGCTGGAAAATGCTTAATTTACTAGTTTTCACAGCAGTCCACAAGCAATTCACCATGTAGAGTGAGTTTTTCAAGTGTCAGAAAAATATCATCCCTTGCTGAAATCTCTTCACAAACTACTAAATACATGATTTCTGTGGTTGTTCTGCTGGAAAATGCTTAATTTACTAGTTTTCACAACAGTCCACAAGCAATTCACCATGTAGAGTGAGTTTTTCACGTCAGACAAATATCATCCCCTTCCTGAAATCTCTTCAAAAGTTACTAAAAACATGCTTTTCAGTGGCTGTGCTGCTGGAAAATGCTTAATTTATTAGTTTTCACAGCAGTCCACAAGCAATTCACCATGTAGAGTGAGTTTTTCAAGTATCAGAAAAATATCATCCCTTGCTGAAATCTCTTCACAAACTACTAAATACATGATTTCTGTGGTTGTTCTGCTGGAAAATGCTTAATTTACTAGTTTTCACAGCAGTCCACAAGCAATTCACCATTTAGAGTGAGTTTTTCACATGTCAGAAAAATATCATCCCCTTACTGAAATCTCTTCACAATCCAACAAATACATGATTTCTGTTGTTGGTCAGCTGGAAAATATTAAATTTACTAGTTTTCAAAGCAGTCCACAAGCAATTCACCATGTAGAGTGAGTTTTTCAAATGTCAGAAAAATATCATCCCCTTGCTGAAATCTCTTCACAAACTACTAAATACATTGTTTCTGTGGTTGTTCTGCTGGAAAATGCTTAATTTATTAGTTTTCACAGCAGTCCACAAGCAATTCACCATGTACAGTGAGTTTTAAACATTTCAGAAAAATATCATCCCCTTGCTGAAATCTTTTCGCAAACCAACAAATACATGATTTCTGTTGTTGGTCAGCTGGAAAATATTAAATTTACTTGTTTTCATAGCAGTCCACAAGCAATTCACCATGTAGAGTGAAGTTTTCACATTTCAAGAAAATGCAACTCAGTTGCTGAAATCTCTTCACAAACTACAAAATACATGATTTCTGTGGTTGTTCGACTGGAAAATGCTTAATTTACCAGTTTTCACAGCAGTCCACAAGCATTTCACCATGTAGAGTGAAGTTTTCACATTTCAAGAAAAATGCAACTCAGTTGCTGAAATCTCTTCACAAACTACTAAAAACATGCTTTTCAGTGGCTGTGCTGCTGGAAAATGCTTAATTTATTAGTTTTCACAGCAGTCCACAAGCAATTCACCATGTAGAGTGAGTTTTTCACATGTCAGAAAAATATCATCCCCTTGCTGAAATCTCTACACAATCTACTAAATACGTGATTTCTGTGGTTGTTCTGTTGGAAAATGCCTAATTTACTAGTTTTCACAGCAGTCCACAAGCAATTCACCATGTAGAGTGAGTTTTTCACGTCAAAAAAATGTCATCCCCTTGCTGAAATCTCTTGAAAAGTTACTAAAAACATAATTTTTAGTGGCTGTGCTGCTGGAAAATGCTTAATTTAGTAGTTTTCACAGCAGTCCAAAAGCATTTCACCATGTAGAGTGAAGTTTTCACATTTCAAGAAAAATGCAACTCAGTCGATGAAATCTCTTCACAAACTACTAAATACTTGATTTCTGTGGTTGTTCTGTTGGAAAATGCTTAATTTACTAGTTTTCACAGCAGTCCACAAACAATTCACCATGTAGAGTGAGTTTTCACATGTCAGAAAAATATCATCCCTTGCTGAAATCTCTTCACAAACTACTAAATACATGTTTTCTGTGGTTGTTCTGCTGGAAAATGCTTAATTTACTAGTTTTCACAGCAGTCCACAAGCAATTCACCATGTAGAGTGAGTTTTTCACGTCAAAAAAATGTCATCCCCTTGCTGAAATCTCTTCAAAAGTTACTAAAAACATAATTTTTAGTGGCTGTGCTGCTGGAAAATGCTTAATTTACTAGTTTTCCCAGCAGTCCACAAGCATTTCACCATGTAGAGTGAAGTTTTCACATTTCAAGAAAAATGCAACTCAGTTGCTGAAATCTCTTCACAAACTACTAAATACATGATTTCTGTGGTTGGTCAGCTGTAAAATATTTAATTTAATTGTTTTCACAGCAGTCCACAAGCAATTAACCATGTAGAGTGAGTTTTTCACATTTCAAGAAAAATGCAACTAATTTGCTGAAATCTCTTCACAAACTACTGAATACATGATTTCTCTGGTTGTTCTACTTAAAATGCTTGATTTACTAGTTTTCACAGCAGTCCACAAGCAATTCACCATGTAGAGTGAGTTTTTCACATGTCAGAAAAATATCATCCCCTTGCTGAAATCTCTTCAAAAGTTACTAAAAACATGCTTTTCAGTGGCTGTGCTGCTTGAAAATGCTTAATTTATTAGTTTTCACAACAGTCCACAAGCATTTCACCATGTAGAGTGAAGTTTTCACATTTCAAGAAAATGCAACTCAGTTGCTGAAATCTCTTCACAAACTACTAAATACATGATTTATGTCTTTGTTCTGCTGGAAAATGCTTAATTTACTAGTTTTCACAGCAGTCCACAAGCAATTCACCATGTAGAGTGAGGTTTTCACATTTCAAGAAAAATGCAACTCAATTGCTGAAATCTCTTCAAAAGTTACAAAAATCATGCTTTTTATTGGATATCCTGCTGGAAAATGCTTAATTTACTAGTTTTCACAGCAGTCCACAAGCAATTCACCATGTACAGTGAGTTTTTCACAATTCAAGAAAAATGCAATCATCTTGCTGAAAACATATTTATTAGTTTATAAAGAGATTTCAGCAACTGAGTTGCATTTTTGTTGAAATTTGAAAAAAAATATTCTTCATGGTGAATTGCTTGTGGACCACTGTGAAAAATATTAAATTAAGCAATTTCAAACAGAACATTTACAGAAAAGCATGTATTTAGTAATTTGACAAAAGACTTGACAATTGATTTGCATTTTTGTTGAAATGAGAAAAATGTATTCTAAATTGTAAATTGCTTGTGGACTCCTGTGACAAATAGCACATTAAGCAAGTTTCAGAAGAAAATCAACAGGACGCATGTATTTAGTAGTTTGTGAAAAGATATGAGATATTTGGATGTATTTTTGTTGAAATGTGAAAAACTCACTTTATATGGCGAATTGCTTGTGGACCTCCGGGAAAGTAGTAAATCAAGCAATTTCCAGCATTATATCATTCGGAAGCATGTTTTGATTAGTTTGTGAAAAGATGTGAGAATTTTGGTTATATTTTCTTTGAAATGTGAAAATCTCACTGAAAATTCCTTGTGGACTTGTGGGAAAAATTTAGAAATTTCCAAAAAAACATAATTAGAAAGCATTTATTTAATAGTTTGGGAAACGACATGAGAAAGTTTTTTGTATTTTTGTTGAAATGAGAAAAACGCAATCTACATGGTGATTTGGCTAAAAATAATGAAATAAGCTTTTTCCAGCAGAATATCACCAGGATGCATCTATTTTGTAGTTTGTGAAGAGATTTCAGAACTTTGTTGCATTTTATGTTGAAATGCAGAAATCTCTCTCTAAATGGTGAATTGCTTGTGGACTCTTGGTGAAAAAGAATGAAATATGCTTTTTCCAGCAGAATATCAACAATAAGCATGTATGTTTTACTTTGAGAAGAGATTTGAGAAGTTTGGTTGAATTTTTTTTGTTGAAATGCGAAGGTTTCTCTAAATGGTGAATTGCTTGTGGACTCCTATGACAAATACTAATTTGGAACAATTTCCAGCAGAACATTAACAGAAAACATGTATTTGGTACTTTGTAAAGAGATGTGAGAAGTTTAGTTGTATTTTTTGTGAAATGTGAAAAATCACTCTAAATGTTGAATTCCTTGTAGACTCCTGTGAAAAACATTGAACTAAGCAATTCAGCAATTATCAGATCATCAACAGAAAGCATGAATTTAGTAGTTTGTTTCTCCAGGCTTCTCCATCTGGCTGCTAAATTCACATTTGCTCTCCTTCTCTACCTCCCCCTGACTTCCATTACTTCCAGACACACACATACATATACACGTGCATCCACCTTTATGAACTGAGCTGAACAGAACAGAACTGGACCCTCCACACATCCACACACACATATACACACTCTCTCGCACGCAGTCTTATGAACTGAATTGACTGACTTATTGGACAGGGTTAGTTTGTTTCATTGCATGATCTTAATTTGGTTATGAATTTGATCTTGAGTTAAATTGTTTGTTGATATATATTTGTTTGGAATTTGACTCTCCAACGTATATAAATATATTTTAAAATAACATTTTTTTGATCGTGTGACTTCTGTCTGGCGTCCAGTGTTTTTATTTTGTGTCAAATCAAATCAAATCAAATTAGATTTATTTGTATAGCGCCAAATCATAACAAAGTTACATCAAGGCACTTTACTTATAGAGCAGGTCTAGACCAAACTCTTTATAAATTTATTTAAAGAGACCCAACAGATCCCCCGATGAGCAAGCACTTGGCAACAGTGGCAAGGAAAAACTTCCTTTAAGAGGCAGAAACCTCGAGCAGAACCAGGCTCAGGGGTAGAACTATGCACAGAGGCAGAACTATGCAGCAGAACTATGCACTACTTAATCTTCTCCATACTTATTTAGTGTACACCTGCTTTTGCCCCAATTGACTGCAATGCAAATCAAGGTTTCACTAAAAACAATTTCACTCTGACTTCGCACTGTCCCTACACGCTCATTTTAAGGACTTTTCAAATCAAATAAAGACTACTGGAATCCCCAGACTCTTCTGTCTCTCACGGTGTTTTCGATTTTCGGACCGGAGCTACGGTTTGCTCGCAATTCGAAGTAGTTCGGGAGGTGGTCAAAAGCCAATTTTCGGAGAGTTTTGGAGGGAGTCTGAGCTCTGACCAGACTGAATTCTCAAATCACCATGGCAACCGCAGGTCCCTCAGCTCAGGTCTGTGTGCAGCTGTTGCTGTAGATTAAACCCACCTCACTTTGGAGCCTCGCTGCTTCGTCATACTTTGTCACAGAAACGCCGTTCAAAGTTTAAACGGCTCAGAAGACCTTGACCTCTGACCTTGAGCACTCACACATATAAACAGACACACACAGAGACACGCACTCACACATATACAGAGACACAATCACACATATACACAGACAGAAATAGAGAGATATAGACACACGCTCACACATATACACAGACATACACACAGAGACAGATGTACAGACGCAGTCACACATACACAGACACACAACGAGACACGCACTCACACATATACACAGACACAATCACACATATACACAGACAGAAATAGAGAGATATAGACACACGCTCACACATGTACACAGACATACACAGAGACAGATATACAGACGCACTCACACATATACACAGACACACAACGAGACACGCACTCACACATATACACAGACACAATCACACATATACACAGACAGAAATAGAGAGATATAGACACACGCTCACACATGTACACAGACATACACAGAGAAAGATATACAGACGCAGTCACACATATACACAGACACACAAAGAGACACGCACTCACACATATACACAGACACAATCACACATATACACAGACAGAAATAGAGAGATATAGACACACGCTCACACATATACACAGACAGAAATAGAGAGATATAGACACACGCTCACACATATACACAGACAGAAATAGAGAGATATAGACACACGCTCACACATGTACACAGACATACACAGAGAAAGATATACAGACGCAGTCACACATATACACAGACACACAAAGAGACACGCACTCACACATATACACAGACACAATCACACATATACACAGACAGAAATAGAGAGATATAGAGACACGCTCACACATGTACACAGACATACACAGAGACAGATATACAGACGCACTCACACATATACACAGACACACAAAGAGACACGCACTCACACATATACACAGACACAATCACACATATACACAGACAGAAATAGAGAGATATAGACACACGCTCACACATATACACAGACATACACACAGAGACAGATGTACAGACGCAGTCACACATATACACAGACACACACACACCGACAGATTTACAGATGCACTCACACATATACACAGACGCAATCAGGGACAAATATACAGATGCACTCACACATATACACAAACACACAAAGAGACAGATATACAGACACGCTCATTGAATCAATCTCAATCGGTTCTCCGAACGGAAATTTCAGCAGGAAGGATTTCGACGGCATGACGGTACGTGGGTTGCTCGTCCGGGCGAGGGGACGACGGGCGAGGGGACGACGGGTGAGGGACGACGGGTGAGGGGACGACGGGCGAGGGGACGCCGACCCGTGGCACTTCAAAATTTCTTGGAATTTTCTAGTTATTATTATTATTATTATTATTGTTCCAGTCTCTGTAGTAAAATATTATGATCTATGGTGTTGAATACAGCACTAAGATCTAGAAGGAGAAGTATAGAGGCTGATCCATTGTCTGAGGCCATTACCAAAACATCTGGATCAAGATTAGGCTTT